>NC_057798.1:726708171-726717101 GCF_018294505.1 Triticum aestivum | reverse complement strand
AAGTTTGGACAATCCGGTGTGCCCTGAGAACGAGATATGTGCAGCTCCTATCAGGATTTGTCGGCACATTCGGGTGACTTTGCTGGTCTTGTTTTACCATTGTCGAAATGTCTTGTAAACCACGATTCTGAGTCTGATCGGGTCTTCCTGGGAGAAGGTATATCATTCGTTGATCGCGAGAGCTTATCATGGGCTAAGTTGGGACACCTCTGCAGGGTATAAACTTTCGAGAGCCCGCGGTTATGTGGCAGGTGGGAATTTGTTAATGTCCGGTTGCAGATAACTTGACACCAGATACGAATTAAAATGCATCAACCGCGTGTGTAGCCGTGATGGTCAATTTTCGGCGGAGTCCGGGAAGTGCACACGGTTTTGGGTTATGTTTGACGTAAGTATGAGTTCAGGATCACCTCTTGATCATTTCTAGCTTCACGACTGTTCCGCTTGCTCTCTTCTCGCTCTTATTTGCGTTGGTTAGCCACCATATATGCTTAGTCGCTGCTGCAACCTCACCACTTTACCCCTTCCTTTCCCTTTAAGCTTTGCTAGTCTTGATACCCATTATAATGGGATTGCTGAGTCCTCGTGGCTCACAGATTACTACAACAACAGTTGTAGGTACAGGTTATGCGATGATCATGACGCGAGAGCGATGTTTCCTTGTTTGGAGTTCTTCTTCTGCTTCTTCTTCGATCAGGGGATAGGTTCCAGGTCGTCAGCCTGGGCTAGCAGGGTGGATGTCGTTTCATCCGTAGTCGGATGGTGCTCTTATGTAAGATGATGTTGTATTCGTGTGGCATTGTATGCCTTAAGTATGTATCCCCATCTATTTATGTAATGTTGATGTAATGATATCCTCCTTGTAAAAGCGTTTCAATATGCGGTTCTATCCTTGGTGGGACCTTTGAGTCTCTTTAGGATAGTATCTCATATTGGGCGTGACAATGGAGGAGCGTGGTAATCCAGCAGGCTTCGCCAAGCACCGCGAGAGACAAGGAGAAAGAGAGGTAGGGCTGCGCTAGGGAGAGGTGGAAACTCTTATGTTTGCAGCCCCAAAGTCCTCAACTATATATAGGGGAGAGGGAGGGGGCTGCGCCCCCTCTAGGGTTCCCACCCCAAGGGGTGCGGCAGCCCCAAACCCATCTAGGGTGGCGGCCAGGGGGGAGAGGGGAAAACTTGCCCCCCAAGCAAGGTGGGGTCGCCCCCTCCCCAAACCCTAGGCGCCTTGGGCCCTGGTGGGGGGGGGGGGCGCACCAGCCCACTTGGGGCTGGTCCCATCCCACACTTGGCCCACGCAGCCCTCTGGGGCCGGTGGCCCCACTTGGTGGACCCTCGGGACCCTCCCACATTACCGATAACACCCGAAACTTTTTCGGTGACCAAAACAGGACTTCCCATATATAAATCTTTACATCTAGACCATTCCGGAACTTCTCGTGACGTCCGGGATCTCATCCGGGACTCTGAACAACATTCGGTAACCACGTATATCTATTCCCTATAACCCTAGCGTCATCGAACCTTAAGTGTGTAGGCCCTACGGGTTCGGGAACCATGCAGACATGACCGAGACGTTCTCTGGTCAATAACCAACACCGGGATCTGGATACCCATGTTGGCTCCCACATGTTCCACGATGATCTCATCGGATGAACCACGATGTCGAGGACTCAATCAATCCCGTATACAATTCCCTTTGTCTAGCGGTATTGTACTTGCCCGAGATTCGATCGTCGGTATGCCGATACCTTGTTCAATCTCGTTACCGACAAGTCTCTTTACTCATTCCGTAACATGTCATCCCGTGATCAACCCCTTGGTCACATTGTGCACATTATGATGATGTCCTATCAAGTGGGCCCAGAGATACCTCTCCGTCACACGGAGTGATAAATCCCAGTCTCGATTCGTGCCAACCCAATAGACACTTTCGGAGATACCTGTAGTGCACCTTTATAGTCACCCAGTTATGTTGTGACGTTTGGTACACCCAAAGCATTCCTACGATATTTGGGAGTTGCACAATCTCATGGTCTAAGGAAATGATACTTGACATTAGAAAAGCTTTAGCATACGAACTACACGATCTTTGTGCTAGGCTTAGGATTGGGTCTTGTCCATCACGTCATTCTCCCAATGATGTGACCCCGTTATCAATGACATCCAATGTCCATGGTCAGGAAACCGTAACCATCTATTGATCAACGAGCTAGTCAACTAGAGGCTTACTAGGGACATGGTGTTGTCTATGTACCCACACATGTATCTGAGTTTCCTATCAATACAATTATAGCATGGATAATAAACGATTATCATGAAAAAGGAAATATAATAATAATAACTAATTTATTATTGCCTATAGGGCATATTTCCAACACATTTACTAGTCTGTACCCTAGGTAATTAAAGTTCGTCCATGGATCATATTGGCTGTGATCTCATTCATTTGGATGGATAAACATACTGAACATGTGTATATCTGAATCTTTTTGTGAATTATGTATGAATATTGTCGTGTGATCTATCAATCATCTGGATGCATAGATATGCTGAACTTGTGTATATATGAATCTTTTGAGTTGTTGATAGTGAATGTTGGCTATGAATATGAACATGTCCTGTGAACCTGAGTTTGATATGAATGTTTACCTTTTCTATTGTATTTGTGTGTGAACTTGTTAGTATGCCTACTGTGGGCTATAAAACGCATGTCTCTTATAAAAGTAATGTTGTGTCCAATTTATATTTTCCCTTCTAACGACATTATATATATTTATATTATTACTATTATCGTACATTTTATAGAGACTTATATATACATTATAAAAACATCCCACGTGTTATTAACTTATAAAAGTAAATGTTTAACGGAAGTTGGCAAGGAAAATCCTGGTTGTTTTTGACTCACAGGCAAGGAAAATCCTGGTGATTGCGTACAAAAGCTTGCGAAGATTTTAAGGACCAATTTAATAATCCTGTTATTCTCCACAGACTACAGCCCCACGTTGCAACAGAACTAGTTATAACCCTTCTCCTCCTCTCAATCTGCGACTCCACTGCCGCGTTTTCCCATCTCCGCGTCGTTCCCGTCCGGGGCCTCGCCGTCGTCCACCACCTCGCTGCATTCGGTGCGGCGTGGTCAACAAATGAGAGTCATCGGAAGAGGACTGTACATGGAGAGCCTGACGGCTGGGACCCACGAGGTCCATGGTCGCACGCAAGGAAAGTTCCTCCTTATTAAGCTGAAAAAAATGTTTCCTCCACCTAACAGCTAGGACCCACCGGCTGTATCTTCGCACAGGAAGTGCTTCCTTGTTTTGCGAAAAAAATTATTCATCCTGTTGACAGCTGGGACCCGTCAGATTTGGTGAATGACTTGTGGTCCTACTAAGCGGACATGTACGCATGGCTTTGTCAACTTAATCAACAAATGATTCTAGCAGTTGGACCGTTGGATGCTAATCCAACAGCCGTGCTCCTTCTTCAACCTCTGTTCTTGCTCCTGTCTCCCGTGAGCGGCACCGCGGCTGTGCAGCCGTGCACCCGAACCAGTGAAGTTTCCCACTCCTCTCCATCTGCGACTCCACTGCCCTGTCTTCCCCATCTCCGGGTCATTCCAGTCTGGGTGCATTTGGCACGGTGTGGTCAACATGGTCAACAACCGAGAGTCATTGGAAGATGACTGTACGTGAGAGGCTGACATTGGGGACGCACCAGGTTATTGGGGAACATTGCAGAAAATAAAAAAAATTCTACGCTTCACCAAGATCAATCTATGGAGTCATCTAGCAACAAGAGAGAGGAGTGCATCTACATACCTTTGTAGATCGAGCGGAAGGGTTCAAGAGAACGGGGTTGAGGGAGTCGTACTCGTCGTGATCCAAATCACCGGAGATCCTAGCGCCGAACGGACAACACCTCCGCGTTCAACACACGTACGGTTGGGAAGACGTCTCCTCCTTCTTGATCCAGCAAGGGGGAGGGAGAGGTTGATGGAGATCCAGCAGCACAAAGGCGTGGTGGTGGAAGTAGCGGGGATCTCGACAGGGCTTCGCCAAGCTCAGTGAGAGGGAGAGGTGGCGCGGAGGGAGAGGGAGGACCAAGGGAATAGGGTGTGGCTGCCTTCTCTCCCCCTCTTTATATAGGGGGCCTAGGGGGTGCGCCAGCCCCTAGATATCCCATCTCCAAGGGGGGGGCAGCGGCCTAGGGGGGGGGACTTGCCCCCCAAGTCAAGTGGGGCGCCCCCCACCCCTAGGGTTTCCAACCCTAGGCATAGGGGAGGCCCAAGGGGGAGCGCATCAGCCCACCAGGGGCTGGTTCCCTTCCCTCTTCAGCCCACGTGGGCCTCCGGGATACGTGGCCCCACTCGGTGGACCCCCGGGACCCTTCTGGTGGTCCCGGTACAATACCGGTGACCCCCGAAACTTTCCCGGTGGCCGAAACTGGACTTTCTATATACAATTCTTCACCTCTGGACCATTCCGGAACTCCTCATGACGTCCGCGATCTCATCCGGGACTCCGAACAATTTTCGGGTTACCGCATACTAATATCTCTACAACCATAGCGTCACCGAACCTTAAGTGTGTAGACCCTGTGGTTTCGGGAGACATGCAGACATGACCGAGACGACTCTCCGGTCAATAACCAACAGCGGGATCTGGATACCCATGTTGGCTCCCACATGCTCCTCGATGGTCTCATCGGATGAACCATGATGTCGAGGATTCAAGTAATCCCGTATACAATTCCCTTTGTCAATCGGTATGTTACTTGCTCGAGATTCGATCGTTGGTATCCCAATACCTCGTTCAATCTCGTTACCGGCAAGTCACTTTACTCGTACCGTAATGCATGATCCCGTGACCAAACACTTGGTCACATTGAGCTCATTATGATTATGCATTACCGAGTGGGCCCAAAGATACCTCTCCGTCATACGGAGTGACAAATCCCAGTCTCGATCCGTGTCAACCCAACAGATACTTTCGGGGATACCTGTAGTATACCTTTATAGTCACCCAGTTACGTTGTGATGTTTGGTACACCCAAAGCACTCCTATGGTATCCGGGAGTTACACGATCTCATGGTCTAAGGAAATGATACTTGACATTGGAAAAGCTCTAGCAAACGAACTACACGATCTTCTGCTATGCTTAGGATTGGGTCTTGTCTATCACATCATTCTCCTAATGATGTGATCCCGTTATCAACGACATCCAATGTCCATAGTCAGGAAACCATGACCATCTGTTGATCAACGTGTTAGTCAACTAGAGGCTTACTAGGGACATGTTGTGGTCTATTTATTCACACATGTATTACGATTTCCGGATAACACAATTATAGCATGAATAATAGACAATTATCATGATCAAGGAAATATAATAATAATCCTTTTATTATTGCCTCTAGGGCATATTTCCAACAAACGCCCATTGACACATGCATGCAACGGAACGCGGAGAGGTCAACGTGGTCGAGGAACGACTTACATCGGAAGTATACTCTACGTGGAGAGTCTCACCTGGGTCCACGGCCGCAGCAAGTAAGTGCCTCCTTATTACGCGGAAAATAATTATTCCTCCAACTAATAGCAGGGACCCACTGGACGGGCCACCGTATTTTGTGTAAAAAACGTTTGCCCCCTGACTGCTGGGACCCACGTGACGGGCCACCGTATTTCACGAAAAAAAACGTTCCCCCCGCTGTCAGCTCGGACCCACTGGAAGTGCCTCCTTATTACGCACAAAAAAGTGAATACCCCCCGACTAGCTGGGACCCACCTTGGTGGGAGGCTGACTTGTGGGCCTACTAAGTTGACGGGGACGAAGGGCTTTGTAAACTTAGTCAATATGAACGATTCTAGCTCCACTGACCGTATGATGTCCATCCAACGGCCGTAGTGCTTCTTCAACCTCTAGTGTTCTTGCTCCAGCCGCCCAAAGCAGCGCCAGTCGTGCCGCATGCTCCTACCTCCCGTGGCCAGCTGTGCTACCGCGGAGGCCTCACCACCCCCTACTATTCCCACCGCTGGCCAGGCCCTACAGCGACGGCAGCCTCACACCGTAGCCGAACCAGTGAACCCTCGTACTCCTCTCCGCGCGGGCTTCCGTTGCCGCGTCTTCCCCAGCTCCGCGTCATCCCCTTCCTAGGCCTCGCCGTCGTCCACCGCCATGGTGCTCTCCGCGCGGCGTGGTCAACGTGGTCAAGGAACGACTTCCATCAGAAGAGTACTGTACGTGGAGAGGCCGACAGCTGGGTCCACGGCCACAGCCCAATTTTTTTTGATTTGCCAAGTAAGTCGCTTTGTCAGGCCTGTTGGGCGGCAAATCTTTCAAGAAGAGGAGGGCTTTCATTCGGCTGGCCGAGAAAATGGCCCATCAGTAATGAGAAATGGGTTGTACATTTTTAAAACACATCAAACCGGCAATTAGTTTCAAATATCTCTTTTCATTTCGAGATTTTAAATTACATTAATTTTTATGCATGGAGAATTTGTTGGATTTTATATTGATATACATTTATTTTTAAAATCAGTTTGAATGTGAGTCGAAATTTCGGGATTAAAAACAGTTCGGACCGCACCGAAATATGCAAAATTTCATATAACTTTTTAACCGTGGCCACAATATGGGCTGTAATGCTAATAAAAAGAATATGGGGTAAAAAACCTTAATAATTAGCAAATGGGCTGTAAAATATTAGAAATAATGGCAGATGGGCTGTATGCGGTTTTCCACTCATTTGAGGCTTTCGTAAAAAAAGGTTGACGCACAAGTAGTGACTGTTGGATGTCCATCCAACGGCCGTCGTGCTTCTTCAATCTTTGCTCTTCCTGCTCCAGCCGCTCAAACAAGCGCCGGCGGGACTGCCTGCTCCCCCCTCCCCGCGGCCGGCTGTGCTGCCATGCAGGCTTCACCGCCCCACCATACTCCATTCGCTGGCCTAGCCATCCCTCTACTCACCCACACCTGCTGTTATTCTCCGGCGATGGCAGACGAACTAGTAAACCCTCGTATAGTGGTACTCCCCTCCGCGTGGGAAACAACTGCCGAGTCTTCCCTGCCTCCGTGTCATTCCCTTCCTAGGCCTCGTCGTCGTCCACCGCCCTGGTGCTCTCGGCGCGGCCTGGTCAACGTGGTCAACGACCAACATGCTTCTGAAATGGATTGTACGTGGAGAGGCTAACAGCTGGGTCCACGGCCGCACGCAAGGAAATGCCTCCTTACTTCACCCAAAATAATGATTCCTCCACCTGACATCTGGGACCCACTGAAAGGGCCTCTGTATTTCGCGAAAAAAACATTACCGCCGCTGACAGCTTGGACCTACCAGCTATATCTTCGCACGCAAGGAAGTGCCTCCTTATTACACAAAAAAATGAATACTCCCCCTGCTAGATGGGACCCAGTATAGTGGCAGGATGACTTGTGGGCCTACTAAGTTGATGGGGACGGAGGGCTTTGTCAACTTAGTCAATACTCCAGTGACCGTACGATGTCCATCCAACGGCCGTAGTGCTTCTTCAACCTCTGGTCTTCGTTCTCCAGCCGCCCAAAGCAGCGCAGTTCGTGCCGCATGCTCCTGCCTCCCGTGGCCGGATGTGATACCGCGGAGGCCTCACCGTCCCCTACTACTCCCACCCTAGCCAGGCCATCCCTCTACTCACCCACACACCCTGTTATTCTACGGCGACGGCAGCCTCACACCGCAGCCGAACCAGTGAACCCTCGTACTCCTTTTCGCGTGGGCATCCACTGCTGCGTGTTCCCCGGCTCCGCGCCGTCCCCTTCCTAGGCCTCGCCGTCGTCCACCGCCGTGGTGCTCTAGGTGCGGCGTGGTCAATGTGGTCAAGGAACGGCTTCCATCGGAAGAGTACTGTGCATGGAGAGGCTGATAGCTAGGTCCACGGTGGCCGCAAGGAAGTGCCTCCTTATTATGCTCAAAATAATTATTCCTCCACCTAACAGCTGGGACCCATCGGACGGGCCACCGTATTTCGCAAAAAAAATGTTTCCCCCCTGACTACTGGGATCCACCAGCTACACCTTCGCACGCAAGGAAGTGCGTCCAGGCAAAAAAAAACGATTCGCCCCCCTCACTGCTGGGACCCACCAGCTACATCTTCGCACGCAAGGAAGTGCGTCCGGGCAAAAAAAACGATTCGACCCCCTGACTGCTAGGACCCACCATCTACATCTTCGCACGCAAGGAAGTGCCTGACAGTCGGGACCCACCTGGTCGAAGCGTACGTAGCGTTGTCATTCTGGTCGCGAACGTGTACGTACATACTGGTCGATGTAGAGGCGTGCACGTGTCGTAGTAGAGGCGCTCACGTGTCGTAGTAGAGGCGCGCACGTAGCATGTACACGTACGTACATAGGCCCGGGTGCAAGAAAGAAAATACGGCCACATACGTACATACGGGCAGGGTCTCGAATGCCTACTCGCGCATACGTACATGGATGGGTCGGAACGGAGAAACATTATCGTCATCGTGTTCATGGGGAGGCAACGGAATGCGTCGTGTTCATGGGAAGGCAACGGAATGCGTCATGTTCATGGGGAGGCAACGGAATGCGTCGTGTTCGTCGGGAGGCAATGGAACACGTGGGAGCCAACCGGCTGGGTCGGAACGGAACGCGTCGTCGTGTTCATCGGGAGGGATTGCACGGAACATGCGATGGAAACGAGGCCTGGCGTACTGCAGAACGGAGGAAACAGACCTCCTACGTTCGAAATGGGGGGTCCTGTTGATCGGGAGGGGTGTGGTGTACCACAAAACGGACAAAATGGACCTCCTACGGTTGAAACGGGGGTCCTGTTGATCGGGAGGGGTGTGGCGTACCGCAAAACGGACGAAACGGACCTCCTACGGTCGAAACGGGGGTCCAGTTGATCGGGAGGGGTGTGGCGTACCGCAAAA
>NC_057798.1:726702936-726707454 GCF_018294505.1 Triticum aestivum | reverse complement strand
CCCCCGCAACGCTCACTGTTCATTCAATCGGTCGGCTTCAGTTAGCAGCAGTAGCGAAGGAATCGCTCGATCGGGTTCAGTTAACAGCCATCGATCGATCGCTCGGGTTCAGTAACGCGTAGCCTGCAGTGCAATTACTGGGGTTCAGTTAGAGCCCAACGCCTCGCTCGGGTTCAGTTAGAGCCAATGCCTCGCTCGGGTTCAGTTAGAGCCAACGCCTCGCACACACGCGCGTACGTGTACGAGAGAAATGCGCATCACTCGGCCCCCGACCTCCCACCGTAACCGTCAACTCCCTGAAATTTTCCTCCCCCTCGCTTCTACCACGGTCTTTTCCGTCATGGACGGCCCAAAGAATGTCATGCAGCTGCGTCTCCGGCCCGCCCAGGACGAAAAGCCCATTTTTTGTCCTGATTTTTTGTCATAGAAGTAGGAGCCCACCACATCTATGATGATAGCGGGTTTTGTCACAATTATCGTCATAGAAGTGTCATATGTATGACAGAAAAAAAATTCGTTCGGCCCAAAATGTCACGGATGTGTCTTTTTTGTAGTGTCTCCTTTGCGTGGAAGGCAAGCTTGGCAATTTGGATATGTAGATTCCTTTCTGTGTAAACGACTTTGTACAACCCTAGTCCCCCTGGTGCCTATATAAACCGGAGGGATTAGACTTCTAGGGTTCAGCCAGAACAATCATAATCTCATAGGCTAGACTTCTAGGGTTTAACCATCACGATCTCGTGGTAGATCAACTCTTGTAATACTCGTATTCATCAAGATCAATCAAGCAGGAAGTAGGGTATTACCTCCATAGAGAGGGCCCGAACCTGGGTAAACATTGTGTCCCCCGCCTCCTGTTACCATTAGCCTTAGACGCACAATTCAGGACCCCCTACCCGAGATCCACTGGTTTTGACACCGACAGAATGCACATAGCTTCACAATGGCTAATCGACCATTTTTCGATAGAAGCCCCCTCAATGCAATCGGAAGCAGTTGCGTCATAATCACGTGGCAGTCATGAGACTTTAGGTTCCGGAACTTTTTCTCTGCCATATTTATTATTCCCTTTATATTCGACGAGAAGCCAGACGGTACCTTCATACTGAGTAGACATTCAATTAAGATTTCCTTTTGTTCTTTGATAAGAGTGTAACTGGCATGACCCTGATGTATCCTGTCTTTTCCGTGCATACGTTGCTGGTCCTCCCGTGCCTCCGATGTATCTTTTGTCTTCCAATACACGCCCAAGAAGCCAAGAAGGGTCACGCAAATGTTCTTCGTTATGTGCATCATGTCGATTGCGGAGCGGACGTCTAGGTCTTTCCAATAGGGCAGGTCCCAAAATATAGATTTCTTCTTCCACATGGGTGCGCGTCCATAAGCGTCCTTTGGAACAGGTTGTCCGCCAGGACCCTTTCCAAAGACTACCTTCAAATCCTTCACCATATCATGTACATCAGCACCAGTACGGTGGCCAGGCTTCGTACAGTGATCCGCCTCACCTTTGAAATGATTGCCTTTCTTTCTTACGGGATGCCTGCTCGGAAGAAATCGACGATGTCCCAGGTACACATTCTTCCTACAACTAGCCAAATATATATTGTCGATATCATCCAAATAGTGCGTGCATCCGCGGTATCCCTTGTTTGTCTATCTTGAAAGGTTACTGAGAGTAGGCCAATCATTGATGGTCACGAACAGCAACACCTTTAGGTCAAATTCTTCCTGTTTGTGCTCATCCCACGCACGTACACCTTTTCCATTCCACAGCTGTAAGAGTTCTTCAACTAATGGCCTTAGGTACACATCAATGTCATTGCCGGGTAGCATAGGGCCTTGGATGAGCACTGGCATCATAATGAACTTCCGCTTCATGCACAACCAAGGAGGAAGGTTATACAAACATAGATTCACAGGCCAGGTGCTATGGTTGCTGCTATGCTCCCCAAAATGATTACTGTCATCTGCGCTTAGACCAAACCATACGTTCCTTGGGTTACCTGCAAACTCCTCCCTGTACTTTCTCTCAATTTTTCTCCACTGCGACCTGTCAGCGGGTACTCTGAACTTTCCGTCTTTCTTACGGTCTTCTTCGTGCCATCGCATCTCCCTGGCATGCTCTTTGTTTTGGAACAAACGTTTCAACCATGGTATTATAGGAGCATATCACATCACCTTGGCAGGAATCTTCTTACTGGGGCGCTCGCCCTCGATATCCCTAGGGTCATCGCGGTTGATCTTATAGCGCAATGCACCGTATACCAGGCACGCGTTCAAATCCTCGTACTCACCGCGGTAGAGGATGCAGTCATTAGGGCATGCATGTATCTTCTGCACCTCTGACCCTAGAGGGCAGACAGCCTTCTTTGCTTCGTACGTACTCTCGGGAAATTCATAACCCACAAGTATAGGGGCTCAATTGTAGCCTCTTTCGATAAGTAAGAGTGTCGAACCCAACAAGGAGCTAAAGATAGAACAAATATTCCCTCAAGTTCTATCGACCACCGATACAACTCTACGCATCCTTAGCATCCGCTTTACCTAGAATAAGTATGAAACTAGAAGTACTTTGTAGGTGTTGTTGGATAGGTTTGCAAGATAATAAATAACACATAAATAAAAGCTAGGGGATGTTTAGATGAAGACACAACTAAGTTAATTTTAGTAGAGAACTTTTTGTCACGATAAAGTTATTTGTCCCTAGGCAATCGATAACTAGACCGGTAATCACTATTGCAATTTTATTTGAGGGAGAGGCATAAGCTAACATACTTTCTCTTCTTGGATCATATGCACTTATGATTGGAACTCTAGCAAGCATCCGCAACTACTAAAGATCATTAAGGTAAAACCCAACCATAGCATTAAAGTATCAAGTCCCCTTTATCCCATATGCCACAACCCCCTTACTCGGGTTTATGCTTCTGTCACTCAAGCAACCCACTATAAGTGAATCATGAACATATTGCAACACCCTACAACGGGAATCCCTCACGCTTGCGCGACACGGAGGGCACAATATGATAAAACATGCAACTCAAACCAATCACGATCATCAATTAACCCATAGGACAAAACGGATCTACTCAAACATCATAGGATAGCCATACATCATTGCGAAAAAATATATAGCGTTGAGCACCATGTTTAAGTAGAGATTACAGCGGGTATGTCACACCCTAGCTAGTTCATGCATTAGAGTGTTGCATCATGTCTATTTTTCTCAACAGAAACTTGAAATGGGGATGACAGAACCCCCAGCCCCCTCTGAAACCAACTAGGGTTTACTAAAAATATTTTCAATGAACCTGAAATGCCTTTCTAAAATGTCCATCATTTTTGTCTTGGTTCAGAACCTCTGCCAAAAGTGGTGCTCAATTTTCTAGGTCATCCTAAGGTTTTTAAATTAAATCATAAGTATTTGAGTTTGGGCATTTAAATTATATAAATTATTTTAAATGCTCAAATATTTCCAAACTAAAATGTTCCATGCTGTATATATTCCAGCTAGTGGCCATGAGTAGTTTGGGAAATTTAGGAGTTGTTTAGGTATTTTTAATAAGTCCACAAACTTACAGAATAATTAAAAAAAGATAAAAAAAGAGAGGAAAGTCTTACCTGGCGCCACCTAGCAGGCCCACCTGCCGGCCCAGCCCAGCCACCGCTCCAGCGAGCTGCTTGACTTGGCCAGGCAGGCAGGCAGCTGCTCGACGGCGAGCATAGCATGCATGCCACGCAGCTGCCCGCCGCCTCGCCGCTCCCCTCATCCAGCTGTTGACGGGGAACGAACCCTCTCCCTCTCCCCGACACCGCAGACACCCGCTCCTCCCCTAGCTCCTCTCCCTCGCTCTCCCGCACAATGGCCGACGCCACCACAGCCGCACCGTCGTTGTAGTCGTGCTCTCCGTCAACCCCGCGCTGCGCCACCGTGTCCAGAAGCTTAGCCGCCCTCCGCTCCTTCGAGCAAGCCGAGCCCCGAGTGTTCGCTTGCCCTGAAGCCACTGCCCCGACCTCGTTCGACCTCGCCACCGTCGGAGATCCCTTTTGCCGTCGCCGCCGCACCAGCTCGTCCCCGACCGCGTCGTCTGCTTCCTCAAGACCGCTGTGAGCCTGGCTACCTCCTTCCCCTTCCCTTTCTCGCTCTCGTGCACCACTGCGAGCACACGTAGCTCACCCGCACGCACCGCCGCGGAGCTCGTCACCGACGTGTCTCCGTCTAACCACCGGCCACCCCACCATGTCTAACGCACTCACCGCGTCCCCAGGGGCCCAACGCACCTCACCACGTGCCTCGCCGTGCCCCGTAGCCTCGGATTCGTCTTCACCCGACTCCGACGACCACCAAAGTCGTCGCCGGCGACGTTTCCGGCCGCCCCGAGCTCAACCACCGCCACCAAGAGCTGTGGCTTGCTCCCAGCTACATGTAGATGCCCTCCGCCGCTCATTTGGTCGCCGGAATGCACAAAACCACTCTCGCCGCCGCGTTCGGCCTCGCCGGCGGCTAGACGCCGGCGT